>NC_088178.1:28613856-28651356 GCF_028769735.1 Zonotrichia leucophrys gambelii
CAAGTTGCTTTCATTTTGTTGTCTTTAAGACAAAAAACTCAGGAAAGCCCACAAATGTTTCTGAAAAGACAAAGCCCTAAATGAATAAAACATTATTCAGGGTGCATATTAAAGAATCCTGAAGAAAACAATTCCAAGGCACCTCCAGAGCAAGTTAAATCTCTGTTTTGCCTCAGGCAGGCATCCTATGGAAAACCCATAATGAGGGGATGAGATAACAGGAGTGGAAGGAGGCACAAGAGACCTGATCCAGCATCTCCCAGGAAACTTCAACACCTTTTCCCTAACCTTAATGTGCTTCATTATCCAACTTTAATAATGAACTTTTGGTATATTCTGTGCACAGGAGCATATTTCCCATTCAATGGTTATAGCATAATTAATATAATTAATATGCAGGAAGCAGGGGTTTCTGTGTGAATTTATATCTGATCATCTATGATATGTCAGATATGGCTAATGGTATAAAAATGCTGCTTTCTGCATACACCATTCCAGTGGTGGGACATTATTATTATTATTATTATTATTATTATTATTATTATTATTATTATTATTATTATTATTATTATTATTTCCCATTGGCTCCCAAGTCTAAATAATTCTGTTGTTCTGATTTCCTGGAGAGCCTCATCTTGCAATTCAAATGATGTGGGGAAGGCTGAGGGATCCCGCTCAAGGTGTCAATGGCTCTGCATGGGCAGAAGATCTTGCTCACCTGGATTAATTGGGCAGAAGGCAACAAAAAATTTTGTTTTTCAGGAAAGCAGCTCTGGACTCCTCAGTGCTTCCAGCTTGTGATGCAGCAAATTCTTCCTGGAGTGCCCAAATTGGATGGAAAAAAATCTGTGGACAGCAGCAAACGTGGGGGACAGCAGCATGGAATGCACTGGTCCTTTCCCCTCCTAAAGATAAAAGAAAAATATTTAAGCTACTGAAATAAAAAAATTATTAATTCTCTGCAATTAAAATTTGTAGAGAAGGTATTTATTCCCCATTAAAAAAAGTGGGAGTTAGAATGGGCCTTGCAAAGCTGCTCCACAAAGAAAATTGCTGCTTCTTTTGGTACCCAGAGGTTTTCCTGCTGGGACTTTTCCATCAGAACTTTGAGGTGCAGCATTTCAGATTCCCTTGCTTTGGCCAGAGCTCAGCAGCTGCATGGTGTACATCAAGCCTCAAAAAAAAAATCTGAGCAATTCTTTTGTTTGTTAAAATGCTTCCTGTCCATTTTATAAATCAATGTTTGAAGTTCTTCAATATGCAAAGGAGATAAATATATTTCAATTTTTGGAAAGATGGTAAATGAAGAATTAACTGACTTAGATGAAGCAGCAGTAGTGGAGTCAGGTCTGAATTAATGAGCTTCAGCCTGATGTATCTCAACATAAAATAGCACCAAGCCTGATAATCTCATATTTTTGTTATTAGAGCTGTGTCTTTAAGTGGCATTTTTGTTGTCTTTACACACACTGATTTCTCCTGGAGTGGACAGGAGACACAATTAAGAAATTACCACTCTGTGCCACAGCAATTCCGAGCAGTGACAGCAGAGCAGAGCAGTGAGGGAGCACAGTGAGGGCTCTGTTGTTATGGTGATGGGTGACAGTTCTGTCTGGCTGACAGGAGCACATCTGCCCAGATGTGAAGCAGGCCAGTCCCAGATGTGAGACATTTGACATTGCTGTGGCAGTGTCACATCTGCTCCCACCCCTCCTATCAGTGTTTGAGCCCAGCCAGGAGTGCAGGCCCCCAGCTCTGTTGGAATCCATGTTCTCCCCCTGTGCTCCTGATTTTTAATTCCATCTGGTTCTGAGCAAACTCTTTTGCAATGAAGCAAATTGATAAGAATTCCCTCTGCTGACCTTACCCCTGGTATCAACTGCAGTATCTTGAGCCCATAATTTCCATCTTTCTGCTTTCATTCCCCCTCAAGACTTACACCTGGTCTCCATTTAATCCTTTTTCGTGGTTTTGTCCCATTAACCATTACACCTGCCAGCATGCAGGCCCTGGCCAGGGAATCACTGGTGTTCAGGTTTAATCCTGATGTCAGCATGAGAAGGAGTGAGATTTTAGGGAAAACTGACAGGAAAGCAATGGCACAGGTGGGGTTTGGAGTGGGAGATGTTCAGGTTGAAGGATGCACTGGAAGTATGAAGATAAGGCAAAGGAAGGAATCTCATCCTGAATTATTCCTTTCTCCCTGCATTTGCTGGGAGATGTTTGAGCAGATTGCACAAAGCCATCAAGAATTAAGAGGATTTAAGTTTTTGGTGAAGATACTGAGATACAGGACAGCCCAGCAGCTTTGAACATGCCCCAGATTAAACAGCAATTAAAGCATTCTGAGAAGATTCTTTCCAAGTTTCTGCCTGAAGACTGGGCTGGTGGCCAGCCCATGAGTCAAAAGCCCCCAGGGCCAAGTAAGTGCCCATATCTTCTTCCTGCTCCTCATTGTGGCCACAGACAGGGATTCCAGGTGGCACTGACAGCACCAGGTCCTCTGCTCTGCAAGACTGGGCATTTCCAGCAGCAGCTTTTGCTTCATCCAGGGGCTGTTTGGGTTCCTTTGCCTGGCTCCTCCTTTCCTCAGCACTTGGAATGCTCTGCATGGATCCAGCAGAGAGTCCAGGAGGAGGGACGAGTTCATGTCAAGCTGTTAAAATGCCAAGAACAGAGCAGGCCTGGCACTGTGGCTGCCAGGGGTGACAGCTGAGCTCATGTCCCTCCTTGCAGCCTGTCCTGCTGTCCCTGCACCCAGCAGGGCCTGTTCACACCCCCTGTCCCTGCTGGCAGCTCCATCAGCCTGGGTGAGCTGTGTGCAGGCTGTGCCCCAGACAAGCTCTTTCCCATGAAATTTTGCAACTAAAATAATCTGGAAATATTTATCAGCATTAGAGGATTACTTTTTTTCAGAGACAAAGACTTGATTCTTCAGTACTCCTAAGACAACAGCAGAATTCAGTACATTATCTAAAAAATTAAAAAGTGTTTAATGTGGGATTTTGACCTGTTGCCCCTACTGGCATCCCATCTGTTTCTTGAATAAATAATAGAATTCATCAGACAGAGAAGCAATTTTGTCAAAACATACAGGTACCAGATAAATCCTCAAGTTAGTTCTTACACTGTTCTCAGTGTGGGAAATCTGTAGTAACTTGAATAACAGTTATTTTTACAAAGTTGGTATAAATTTTCAGTCATGCTGAGTTAATAAATTAAACATTTTTCCATTAGGGGTAAATAGAATTTTGTCATTTAGCCACTGAGGTATGATAAAGAAAAATACAAATATCTCTTTCCCTTTAATTATCTTTGAATGAAGAGTACACTGGCAATGTTGGACATGTACAGCTTATAGGGAGCAGTTTGACACACAGGTTTTACAAAACCATCATCACAAAGAAGCTCTAGTCCTGCTGTTTTGCTAGAATAAATCTTTCTATTTTAGGAAAGCTTTTACTTAAATGGAAATCACTAGGGTAATGCCTCTCTGGAATGGGTTATCTCCATCTTTGCAAGTTCTCAAACCTTGGCTAGAGAAAACAGACTGACTTCACCTAGAGCACCTGTCCCTGGGCAGCTCAGAGTGGCCGTGGACAGCCCTGGCACAAACCCAGCCAGAGCCTGAGGGCACCTGAGGGCACCTGAGGGCACCTGAGGGCACCTTGGTGCGTTCTGGGGGTGCTCACCCGGGTGTGTCAGGGTTTTGTCCCATTTTCCATCCCCTGGCTGGGTTCAAAGCTCAGTGCACTGAGGCCAGGCCTAGGCTGGGGCTGTGCCTGTCCAAGTACAGATGTGGCACAGCTGGAATTCTCTGGTGGTGCCTGGGAGAAGTCAGACAGAAAATGGTGCTCGTGTAGGAGTGAGTGCTCTCTGTCCTAATCCTAGGGCTGTGTTCAGCCAGAGGAATTTCACTGTTGGATTACAGGAGAGAGGAAGCCCAGGAAAAGCCTTGGTTAAATTCTGGAAATCCTTTCCTACAGATTCAGGGCTTGCCAGAACATGGATTAAAAACAACCCTCTCCTTTTCCAGATATCAGCTCCTGACACAAAGGGTCTGAACGTGTGTGTGAGACAAAGAGTGAAATCTGACAGTAAGTATGATGCAATTCAAGTATTTTGGTACAGCAAAATGGAAGAGAATTACTTTTCCTATTATCTTCTAAAAGTTATTGAAAATGATATGAGATATATGCTCCAGGAAAAAAAAAAGTGAAGTTTTTTTTTTTAAATGCAATTTCTTTGGCAGTTTATTCATTCTTTATTCATTCACCCCCTTTCACGTTGTGAAGGCCTTCTATTATGAAACATTCTGTGAAAAAAAATGAACAAAAAAAAAAAGTATACTACTTCTTTAAAATATATTGCAAGAATCCTCATTTCCAGATTTTTATTGCAGCACTAGCTGGTATTCTTGCATGCAGTTTTGTAATTTATTCTGAACATTCCACTTAAACCTTTTTTCAATAGCATGATTTTATTAGAGTCAGCTCACTGGACTTTCCCAAAAAGGTATTTAAGATCAAATAAAACCAGTGCTTGGAAAAATATCATTACAATATGAAAGCAGTTACAAAAACATTAGTACTGCAAAGTTTTATTTCAAATGGCTGAGCCTGCTGTACCCCAGGTTATTGCACTTCTACTTCCTCAGACACACTCACTGGAAAAATGGGAAAAACTGTCATCTTAGCAGTTTTTACCAGTTTCTCAAGAAAAGCACCCAATTTCTAGGGAGGCAGCATTTCTTTTTCAGCATCACCATTAATTAGAACAGCCAAGTGTCCTTTGTTCCTGCATTCCAGGCAGGGGAGGGACTCAGGGAGCTCAGTGACTCCCCAGGAGTGGATTTGGGGGGCAGTGGCAGGGAAGGGTGGCTTGGGAAGGAGAGAAAATCCCCCAAAAAGTCTCATTTCAGCAACAAGGGGAGGCTGATTTTAGCCATATTCCACCCTGTGTGCCCCAGTAACCACCAGCTCCATCCTGCTGGTGCTGCAGCTGGAAATGCTCCCAAACCCCCATCTCCCCACAGGGCAAATATTTCCCTTTTCCAGTTGGTGCTTTCAGCCCAGAATCCCAGATTGGTTTGGGTAGGAAAAGACATCAAGGATCTTCTCATTCCAAGCCCATGGCAGGGACAGCTCCCAGTAAGGCAAAAAGAGCCCAGAAAGGAGATGTTTGACAGCTGGCATTGGTAGAACTGGGTTCAGCCTGCTCCTTGCTTGGTATTTTTGATGCATTTCAAAATTGGTCTTTTTGGAGGGTGTTGGTGCTTGTAACAGCCCCTTGAAAAATCAATGGATTTTAAAAAATCCTTAAATTCAGCTAAATTAACATCTGATCTAAAGGAGAAATGAAAATTAATCAATAAAATACAGGAAGTCTGCTGTATCACAGGTTCTGTGACACAGCATTGTATTTTCTGTTTTTGTATTTAATACTCATATTTATTTCATGGGGCAAAAATGAGGGGAAAGGAGTAATTTGAATATTATCCCCTATTCCCAATTTCCCAACCCTCTTCCAGGCTAATTTTTCCCAAGAAATACGTGGAGCAAAGCAGCACCAACACACTAAAGTTTGAAGATTTGGTGCTAGGTGTGGACTTTTAAATCCCCTTTTAAAACCACAAGTTACTGTTCATATTACTTTTCTAAGTAGAAATATGCTTAAAAAGTAAAGTCTTTATTGCTTCTTAAAAGGCGTAGTGCTCTGTGATAAATTCTCATATTTTGACTGTTAATATGTTTGAATGAAAATTATTTATACATTTTGGTGAGGTTGAATGGTTTTCATTTGATTGCTGCCTCTGGAAATGAAAGCAGAGTAGCAGGAAATTTACATGTCATGCTGTGATGTATATCCAGATTATGAGATGATTGTGCAGCAGATGAACACCAAGTAAAATCATTTGCATCAAACTGTGACAACTGCAATTCCTGACAAGGCCTCTTAGTTTTTGGGGCTATTATCATTGTACAAGAATATAATCTATTGACAGCAGGGCTGTTTAATACATTTAAAGGCAGACAGTGGAAGAAATCTTAACTGTTTTCATTCACCACTGCACAAGGGTGCAGATCAAAAGTGAATTATATTTAAAAATATGCATGTATGATGATAAGATGCATGACATTCATCAACCTGTTTAGTCATGGTTAAGCTGTGATGGTGAACATCCAATATTACTGCCATATGTGGTCTGAAATAGAGACGTGAGACTGAAAATTATATTATTGCCCAGCAGCAGTGAATAAACAGGGGAAGGGATTCTTTCTTCATCTTTCTTAACCTTTCCTCTCCCATTAAATTCTGCCCTTTTGTACTTTTGGGGATGGATTTTGTCTTCACTGCAGCTAAGTAAATGGAAACTTTTTAAATCTGCAGGAGTTTTATTCCTTTTTCTGTTGCAAAAAGCATCCCTGTTCTTGTTTTTGGTTTTTTTTTTTTTTTTTCCCTATAATAATAATAAAAAGACTTTTATTTATAGGATTTGTGATATTCACTGGCTCTGGACTGGGATCCAAATAAACACTTTTTCATTAGAATTAAATAGTCTATGCCTAAATTCTCTCTTTGAATACCTTAATTAATTTACCCTCATAATTTTAAGATCATACCTGCACCAGTGACATTTTTCCCCTCCTGGAGCTCCCAGCAGGGCCGAGTGATGTGACCAAGGCATTTCAGGTGGGATATGGAAGGAGATTTTCTCCAGCCCCTCAGTCCACATTCCCCCTGGAAATCCATTCCTGCCTTTTTGCACTTTCTGTGGGCTCTGAGTTCCCCATGGAATGTTGGAAGCTGTAAAAATGATGAGAAATAAAAAGACAGTGTCAACAGTGAGGTAAATGCAGCTTCCTACAGAAAATCAGGATGTGTTCCCAATGATCTGCTCTGCCACCATGGAAATTCCATTACAATTAACATTTTATTTCTTCACCAAATTCCCCAAATACCCCCAGATTCCATCTTCTGCACAGTGCTTGGGATAAGAAGGGAAAGGAGTCACTTTCCTGTGGATTGGAAGGTTTATCATTCCTGCTTCAAGCAAAGAGGGAAAAATGTCTGACTGGGGTGAGGTGTTCATGTTGGTGGCAGAAAAAACCAAAATAAATTATAATAATGGACAACAGGAGTTTGTGTCATCCAAAGCAGAGGATCCTTCCCATGCATTATCAAATTTCTGCCCTCTCCTGGAGAATGTTTCGTTGCCGTCTAACTGTATCCTCTCCCTGCTGGTTTTTCACTGGAGGTGCTCACATTGTTTCATCAGTGCTCAGGCAATATCAATTTTCTGGTTTTAACACTACAAAACCTAATTTTACAACAAGAAGGATGAGAGTACAAAAAAATTATTATGAGAATACCATTAAAAAGAGTGAAAAGCTGTTTGTGCATTGGAGCCATTTGGGTGCCTCAAACATTGTGGCACCAATGTTCAGCCCACTTAGATCCCACTCAGGTGACATTTATTCATTTTTATTCCTAATATTGATTAGTTTGGAACCAAAATTCAGCTGTGTGGGTCTGGATGATCATACACAGAGCATGGAAAGCCTCTGGCCTCCAAGAAATTTAGCATTTCCATGGAAAGCTGGGTTATTACCCCAATTCTCCTCACACTGGAGAAATGTCAAGTTATTACTTTTTCTGCCAAGGTGGGGATTAAATGCACAAGATGGAATTTCTTGTTGGGACTCAGATGTTTGTCAGTTCTTATCTCTAAGAAGAAGCCCTAAGAAGCACTTCCCTCTGACAAACTACAAATGGAGCCCCATCTCTCTCTGCAAGGCCTTTTAAGGATAAACTGTCCAATGAAGAAATGACACCTCAATTATTTTTACTTTTAACCCAATAACCAACCACACATGCCCCCATTGGGGACTTTTTTTACACAATAATTACACAAAACCACCCAAACCCTTGGAGAAGAAGGTGAAGGAGAAGGTGAAGAAGAAGATGATGAAGGTGGTAAAGAAGAAGGAGAAGAAGATGATGAAGAACAAGGAGAAGAAGAAGGTGAGGAAGAAGAAGGACCAGCCTCCACCCTAAAACCTCCACCTTGCTTTATCTATATCACTATATCCTAAACCCTTAAACTCTGAGTTTCCCACCCTGTGATCTCACACCCTTCTATTCAAACTCCACACCCACAATCCCAGTTCTGTCATTCCATTCTGGAAGCTTCTCCACAGCCTCAGGTCAGTGCAGGGTTCTCCTGGGGGTCAGTGCCTGGCAGCACAGAAATCTGAAATTCTCAGCATCCAACAGAGAAG
Organism: Zonotrichia leucophrys gambelii; assembly: GCF_028769735.1. NCBI lineage: Eukaryota > Metazoa > Chordata > Aves > Passeriformes > Passerellidae > Zonotrichia > Zonotrichia leucophrys. The sequence continues at coordinate 28,622,139 of NC_088178.1, forward strand.
GGGGTGCCCCCAAGTCCTGCCTTGGGATGACCCTGGAGGGCTCCAGAACATTCCCATCTCCTGGATGGATGGAGGTTTCCTCCTGCCTTATTTTGCCATTGGAGACATTTATTTTGCTGCTGGTGCCTCAGGAGCTGAGCTCCACCCATCTGGGGGCTTTCAAATGTCAGCCCAGAGCTGATGTGAAATCCAGCCTGGTTTTATTGGAGCCTCCTGATGCACCAGAGAAAAGCTGCAGATTAAAAAGTTCTCAGCTTTATGATGTCGTCCTTTTTGGAGCTGAGGAGCAGCTGTTGCTGCATAACAGCTCTGAGCCTGATGAACATTTTGGGAGAAGGGGTAATTTTTAAATCAAAAAAATAAAAAAAAAAAAGAATGTAACTCTTCTGGCAGGAAATCTGGCCACTAACTTCATCTGACATGTGTAATAGAGTGTGAGAGTTTTTTGGGGACTGCACCATGCAAAGTAAAACCAAGCTGGTAATAAGCAACTTGGCATTTATTCTTTATGTAGGAATATTTGTTCCTCAAAGTCAGACTATGTGGAATATTAGCATTTGAATCAATTATTCAAGACTTTCTAGAGAACGCAAGGGGGAAAAAATCTTTTCAGCATTATAACATGACAATCTACAGGGTAGTAGAAAAAGAAGGCTGTCATTTTTTCTTCAATTACAAAAGGCAAATATTTATTATTTATAAGTATTCGCCTTGTATAGGCTTAAATGTTATTTATGAACCTGTTGCATAGTGATTTTCAATGTAACTCATTATTTTTAGCCTTAGGGTGTTGTAAAGGAGCATGGATATATTTAATGACACTCTGCTAGTCAGCGCAATTACACTGTAATCATTATGTAAAATGTGCTATTAATTAAACCAATTTCTAGTTAGAACATTCTCTTCTGCAGGGCTTAATCTTAATCTCTGGCAATCTTTCTCTCTGTTTTTCACCCATTAATTATATGATTACTTTTTAAGTTACATATGATAAAATATGTTTTTATTTTTAAGCTTAATCTGCTCAATTATTTGTATTTATCAAGCCATTTGCCTGAATTATTGAAAGGGCTTTATTTGCCAAACAAAAGGAAAGAGAAAAGCAACAGAAGCTCAGGCATTTATCTGGGAGTCAACAGTGGCTTGATGGTTGAGAATTGCTTCTGATCTTCCCTGTAGATATTCCAGGGCTGGAATTAATTTCAGTTCAGAAACATTTCCTCTTCAGTCCTCTCCTTTTATCTCAATTATCACACAGAAATCTACACTTATTTTTAAATGCTTCGTTTATACACAGAGGCAAATCTCCATATTTCCCCCCACTGGATTGTCTCCTTATTTTGTTAAAAGTAGTCAAACTAAAACGTTGCTCAGTCTAAATGGAGTTCACATGAACACCAACCAAATAATTATTATTATTTTGGTGTTTTTCAGCTACAAATTAATGCTGTTAACAATCCCAGTTAAAATAATTACATCTAAATGTCTACCTCACTTTAGAAAAAGAAAGAATCACCTCGTTTTTAAGTCATCCTTGCTCTGCTCTGCAATGACCCCTTGTGGAAAAAATACTTGAAAAGAGGAGGAATCAGCTCCAAAGTCTCTGAATATTCCATGGAAATTCAATGTATTGTTCTTGCCAAGCCTGACAGCCAGGAGTTATGGAGTAAAAGGAATAAGCCTGGAAAGAGTTGGGTAATTTTTTTCTGAATTCCCAAGTTTTGGGAGATCTCAGCTCAGGGCCCTGTTCCCAAAGGACTGACACCCTCTGACCTCTGCTTTCATTGCAGGAGGGAAAAGCTCTGGGGAGAGGGTTCCCAGCAGTTTTGGGGAATATTTACCTCACCCCAAGGGAGGGAAATATTCCCTCTTGTTCCAGCCCAAGAGCCCCAGCTCAGCCAGAGCAGCTCCTGGGGCTGCTCAGTTTGGTGGTTTTGCTGTTTTTATGGAGCTCCAGCTCCAGCTGAAAGCCCTACAAGCCCCATTCCAGCATTCCCTGGTTTCTCAGTGTTGCCTGAGGTGGGAGAAGGAGCTGGAAGGGAGAGGAGGGCTCAGTCCCATCCTGCCTTGTCACAGCACCAAACCTGCCCAGAAACAGGAATCCCCTAATGGAAAAACGGGAATTGTGGCTTTGGGGCACAGTGCACACCCCGTGCCCATCTCCCAGCACAAACCTGCCCAGCCCCAGGAATCCCCAAATGGAAAAACGGGAATTGTGGCTTTGGGGCACAGAGCACACCCCGTGCCCATCTCCCAGCACAAACCTGCCCAGGGCCAGGAATCCCCAAATGGAAAAACGGGAATTGTGGCTTTGGGGCACAGTGCACACCCCGTGCCCATCTCCCAGCACAAACCTGCCCAGAAACAGGGTCAGGAATCCTCTAATGGAAAAACGGGAATTGTGGCTTTGGGGCACAGTGCACACCCCGTGCCCATCTCCCAACACAAACCTGCCCAGGGACAGGAATCCCCAAATGGAAAAACGGGAATTGTGGCTTTGGGGCACAGTGCACACCCCGTGCCCATCTCCCAACACAAACCTGCCCAGGGTCAGGAATCCCCAAATGGAAAAACAGGAATTGTGGCTTTGGGGCACAGTGCACACCCCGTGCCCATCTCCCAGCACAAACCTGCCCAGCCCCAGCCTCATCTCACACAAACACACAGAGTGGGGAAATATTTAACAAGAATATCTGCAGGTATGAAACAGAAGAGGGATGATGAGGTGGGGGTCTCTGAAATCCCACTTTTCATCCCACTGAGCTGTTACTCCCTGTGCTCAGGGTGCAAACAACACCTGGTGGAGCATGAGAATTCTCAGTTAATTCTCCTCCTCTCATTTCTAACTTTATTTTGAGGCTGCTCTTTGCTGGCTGAGCCCAGCCTTGTCTCAGAGGGAGCCCTGAGCTGGCAGATCTGGCTGCAGGTGCCTTGCAAAGAATCCCCAGCACACAGTTCCCTGCAACTCTATTTTTAATATACATTGCTGACCCTAATGATGGTCTATTGAGATGAGGGCAAGGAATGTCTGATCAAGTGGAGATTAATTTTTGACTGTGCTGTCTGGAAATGCATGAAAATGCACTCCTTTTTCTATTTAGACTCACAGGATGCTTTGATTGATTGACTAGTTTACAAATGAAGGTGATAAAATTAGGTTGAAGACCACATACATTTCTTAAAATGAGTCTGGCTGGTCGTGGAGACAATGAGGTTTGGACAGATTGTATTGCTGGTTTAGGCAATCTTCTGAACATGTCAAGATTTATAGACCTGTACTGTAATGTTACAATTGCAGCTCACTGATATAGGTTTCTTTGCAAATTCTTTCCCATTTTATTTGAAAAAGGCCATTAGAGAGTTATAGACTATTGAAAAAGCTTTTCCTTTGCTAACCCTTGATAAACTCTTCCAAACAAGGACTACTGCATTTTTGTATTAAATTTAGACCAAAATCTATAAAGCGTGTTCTCCCAGGTTTGGATAATTTGATTATTATTATCTAAATGGAGTTATGGTTCCTATTGGCTTGCAGGAGCACACACAGTAAATAAAAGGTAAGTTAAGGTTTGCACAAGATCTTAGGACACTGAGAATTTTTCACTCATCATTTGGATTACTGGATTTTAGGAATGGGAAGTATATTTCCCTAGGCTGAGAAATTACAAAAAATAAAATCCTCATAATATAGTGCTGAAATTAATGTTGCTTTGAGCTAGAAACAAATCACTATTAATATTTCTTTATTCTTATTGTTGCAGAAATACCCACAGAAGCCTCAGGATTTTCTTAATAAAACAGACAAGGTTTACCAAACAAATGCAAACAGACGACGATGGGTTTCATGCAAAATTAAAAACCATGATGACATTAAAAATCATTACAAGAGAAGAGCAATAGATAAGATATCAAAGCTCTTTATGAATTAATAATAAATCCTATTTTATACATTTCGCTGTCAGACTAATGTTATCCAAGAAGTTTGTCAGCGGTGTGCTGGAGAGGAGGCCGGGCTACATTTTAATGTGAGCTCCCAGGTTTTGTTTTCAAAATGGTGAAAAGCCATTTTTCCACCTGAAAAGCCACCAAAATGTGATGTTGCCATGTGTTTGGAATGCTGGAGGATGATACACATCTCTCAAAAATGTAGGATTTCAGCATAAAAACCCAACTCCATCTGCCTGGGGCAGCTTCTTCCTCACCCAGCACCACCTCACTCCCACCTTTGGCAGTGTTGAGTTTTTTCTTCTTTTTTGCCAAGATGGGGATTAAATGCACGAGATGGAATTTCTCGTTGGGACTCAGATGTTTGTTAGTTCTCATCTCTGTCACAGTCTCACAAACCCTGAGTTCTGCAGCACTTCCCTCTGACAAACTGAAAATGGAGCCCCATCTCTCTCTGCAAGGCCTTTTAAGGATAAACTGTCCAATTAAGAAATGACACCTCAATTATTTTTACTTTTAACCCAATAACCAACCACACATGCCCCCAATGGGGACTTTTTATCCAATTACACAAAACCACCCAAACCCATGGAGAAGAAAAATGTGAAGAAGGACCAGCCTTCGCTCTAAAACCTCCATCTTGCTTTAGATATCTATTACTGTATTCTAAACCCTTAAACTCTGATTTCCTGCCATGTGATATCACAGCCTTCTATTCAAACTGCACACCCACAATCCCAGTTCTGGCATTCCATTCTGGAAGCTTCTCCACACCTCAGGTCAGTGCAGTGTTCTCCTGGGGGTCAGTGCCTGGCAGCACAGAGAGTCTGAAATTCTCAGCACCAACAGCAGAGCTCCCATTTCTCCACCTCCCAGGATCTGCCAGGGCCAGGATTTTCCCTGAATTAATTTACCTGTGCCTTCAGGGGGGATTCACTTCCCCCAGCCCAAGCACAGCATCCCTTCCATCAGAGTTCAGCCTTCAAACTCAGCACTGGTGAGGATTTGGGAAGGAGGTGAGGGCACAGATCAGGACAAAGATGAGGAGGACACATCCCTGCAGTGCTGCTCTGCCTGCAGGGTGAGTTCTGATTCTGAGTTACCCAGTGAAGGGCTCTGAGGGGAGGAATGGTGGGAGAAGTGGCTGGGGAGTTCCCACCTCCAAAAATGACTCATCCAGCACTTGAATGTTGGCAGCTGCTGCTTCTCCATCATGCCAAGCTTGCAGCCAGCTCTCCACAGCTCATGGGATGCTGCTCTGGGGCTGCTGTTTCAAACCATCAGTATGTGGTTTCTCTTTCTTTAAGAATTTTGCTACGAGGAGAAACCAATAAATACCTGAAATCTGATACCAAGGACCCAGTGAGTGTGTGGGTTGCTTTTCTGTAGGGCTCTGATGGTGTTCTAAGGGTTATCAGAAGAGGAGATTTCTCAGGTTGCTGAACTAATCACACTTCACACCTTGCTGGTGATTTTTATTGGAAATTAAACCCAGTGCACTGAGGTAAAAGCAGCACTAAGCAACAGAACAAATGCTCCTTAAATCTAATTCTAAATACCTGATCAAAGATGAGTTAATTTCCTGTTCTTTGCTTAAAAACTAGATTGCCTGTTAAAAACACAGCATTGAAGCAGAGGAAAAGCAAAGCTGGCAAATCAGAAAGGCTCTGATATTCCTGGCTGAACCATGGGCACTTCACTTCATCTATTCTAATGCACTTGAAGGCAGGTTTACTCTCCTCACCACCCACTGTAATGGGAGCGACTCCTGTAATAGCTCTAAATGTTTTCTAGGAATGTCTGAAACCTTCCAGCAGAGGTGTTTAAAGGTTTAGCTGTGTTTGAAATACAGCTATTTTTCAATCTGGCCAGCCAGCCAATCCAGGGGCCTGTGAGTATCCAAGTGTCTGCCATCTTTCTGTGATTGTCACTGGAAATAGACTGATGGATCACTTCCCCGTGTCACTGCTCCAGACTGGTGACAATCAGGGAAATGATTGTGTCTGCCTCTACACAGATCTGTAATTGATTGCCCAAACCCTAAGACTCTCTTTCCCAGTTGATATGATGGAACATTGGACTGAAATCACTCTCGATGAGGAGGAGTCAGGACCATTTGTTATTTACTTCTTTCCTTGCTCCTTCCCTGTGCCCTGCTGGAATTGTCCCACAAGAACACATTATGGTAATCAGACAGAATGTATGTATAGGAATCAATCAAAGGCAGAGCCGTCACAAGAGTTATGACATTACAAAGTCTGTTTGTAACTTTTGATTTATGGAAGATTTTCTGGTTTATAAATTGAGAGTGAGGCATGTTGGGATGGCTTAACCCTTGGACTTCTTGGTGAGGATAAGAAGCTGGGGAAAGGAATTAACTCAGGATGGGCAGAGCCAGTCTCCCCTTACTCATAAGCACTTGATTACAAAATGAGACTAATGATATTTGCCTTGGATTTCCAGCTTGAAAATCTTTTTGTATGAAAACAAAATGCTGTGCAGGAAAATAAATAAACACACATCCACTAGAAACCTTCCTAGGCACGGGCAACGAGCCTGCTCTCACTGCACATATGTTTAATTCCTGTGCTGTGGCACCAGCAGCCATCCAGCCCTGCTCCCCAAAACATCTGCTTAACTCCAGCTCTGGGCTCCATCCCACGCAGCTCGATGGGTTTTAAGCACACACTTATCCTCAGGCTTTAGGAGCTTTGCTAATGCTGGTGAACTCAAACATCTGCTTCCTGTCACTTTGCTTTTCACCTCTGCACGGTCCCACAGCCACCAGCTCTGAGCCTTGGGGTTCAAACAATTCCCAGCTACACTGGCAGGGACAGACAGAGGTACCAAGGCAAGGTAGAGATGAGATGGGGCCTAAGTGTAGTATAACATGGGAAATTAATGCTAAAAGGTGTGGAAAAGAGATATTTTTAACAGTTTATGTGGTTGCTTACATCTCAGGATATGTGTGTGTGAATTCATAAATGGCTCAGTGTACACAAGAAAAACATATATATATATATATGATATAGTATATACTATATAGTATATAATATATGTTCTATATTGTATATTAGATATTATATAACGTTTATTGTTTAATATACATTATGTATTATATGTAATGTGTTATATTTTTATAGATATTATACATTATATATAATATATAATGTATTTTTTATTTTTATATATATGTATATATACATATATATATATATATACACATATATAAAATTTCAACTTGAATCTTGAATCAATTTATTTCTTCTCCAGTCTAAATACCTGCATTATCATTTTGGTATTTTAAATATATTACTTTTTGGTCTAAAATTGCAGTTGGAAACTCTCATCCCCCACCACTAACCCTTCCTCTTTTAGGACTTCCCACATCACCTCGTTTCTAATTGGATCACCTCTCTGTTCTCTGATTTCATTTCTGATTTGATGCTGTCTGAGATAAGCAGTTGTTTTGCAGGGAGAAAATTGTTTTTCTATGACATTTTGCTTGCATGCATCCTCATCAAGCAGGCTGTGTTCAAGAGCTGCTCTGCTCTGGGTATTCCAGCAGGGATACAACAGCTCCTGATCATGTTTGTGCAAAGGTGCAGAACCCAGGAATGTGAGAAATGGATGTGCTGGCCAACTTGTGTCTAATTCAGAGCCAAAACTGCATTCTGTCTCCATGGAAAACGTTATGGAAGTTGCTTTTCAAATCCTTGGCTTGGTGAGATGTATCCAAACACTGGGAAATCCAAGGCTGGGAACATGAGCTGGATGCCCATCATTTTTGGTGGGAGATGTTGCAGCTTTTCCCACTTCAAATGTTCAGGGGCCCAAAGGGCAGAGCCAAGAGCAGCAGCACTTCCCCTCCTGGGAAAGGCTTTGGGAAGGGGAAACCACAGAGATGAACCCAGGGTGAAGCACTGGCACCAAATTCCAGATATAAAATTGGAGATGCTTCCTGGGATTCAGGGGGGGTAGAATTTTATTTTTGTTATTTATTGTGGCAACAGCTTTGAGTTTTGGTGACGAACCAGAGAGCTGCATGAAGCCCTGCACAAAGAGGCTCCTCAAAGACAATCCCAAAACTTGTGCTGTGGGTTGCAGTATCACAACTCCAGCTTTAAAAGTCACCCCTAAGAGCAGAATTTAGCTCTTCACACATTCCAAAACTTGCATAATTTTCAAATATTTACCTGCTAATCTTCACTGAGCAATATATTTAGCCATTCTGCTGACAGCTGTACTCATTTTACTGGCTAATGGCTGGAAGAAATCAGGTTTTCTCTTTAATAGCATGGCAGACCTTCTCTGCTTAATCTCTTCCTTCAGCTTCAAACTGAAAGCTAATCAGGTTGCAGATCCCACTGGGCACACTCTGTGTTTTTTTAATACATTAGGAAACCTCTATCACTATCACTGGAAAACTTAAAAAACCATTTAAAAACAAAAAAGAGGAATAAATGAAAATGTTATGAACCTGGAAATGTTAATTAAGCCATTTTCAAAGAAAAGGCTTTTGATTCAGAATAAAATGCTATGTCACTTATTAAGAGTTAACATTTTTCCCTCAAAGAAAAGGGTTCAACACAGAATTCAGAATCATTAAAAAATTTAAGCCATATAAATGGATGCTATGAAGTTCTGCTGTAAACTGTTACAGGCAAGCTAAGTGTCAAATAAAGGCCTGGCAAAATATTTTAATTGATGTCCCTGTGTCAGGATGCCACCTTTGATCTTTTATAGGCCTCTCTCACCCTCATGGACAATGCAACAGAGAATTTCCTTCTTATCATCATTATTTTTATCTTTCTGAGAGAGTTTTCTCTGATAATTCACACACAGACAAACTCCTGCATCACCCTGGCAGGGTGGATCAGGGAGAACAAGTGATGCAGCAAATCTTGGGTGAGATCCTGATCAGTGAGTGTCAGGTCCTCACACCAGGCTGGGGAGCACTGAAAAATGTCCAGATAAAATATAATAAAATAAACTAATGGCCAGAAAAACAATCACATCAGAATCAGCAAACAAAACTGCAGCATCAGGATAATTTGCTCAGTGCAGGTGTGGCATTGTCAGAGTATTAACCAGAATATTTTCCTCTCCCACAGTCTGTAATCAGGGCACTGTAACAACCCATGGAAGAGAGGAGCTGCTCCCTGTGATATTTCATTTTTTTGGTTAGCTTGGGGTAGTAATGAACAAGTCACAGCCAAGTGAATTAATCTCCCTGGCTCTCCAGAAATGAAACTTCATGTACAGCAATTTGGCTTTCATTGCTTTTTCACTGTGCCCTTTCTCTAAGATTCTTCATAAAAAAGTAAAATTAAATTAAAACCAGTGGAAAGCGTGTTTTAACCGCTCTGAAAATGCTCGTAGATTTTCCATTAGGCACACACTCATTCCAGCAGCATGGAAAATCTTGGCTGTGGTAAGCACATTGCAATGGTTCAGAGTTTTCAAAACAGATCCTGTGGGTTAAATTCACCTCCCCTGGGTGTGGGGGGTCCATGGCAAGCTGGCATTTGTGGCAACACCAGCAGCAGCAGCCAGAATTCAGCTCAGCACCAGAAATGCCCAGGAGGAGCAGCCAACAGTAACTCCTGACCTGACCACATCTGAGACACTTCCAAAAGCCCCAAAGGCTTCTGCTGCTCTTGCCCATCCTGTTGCTGGGTGTTTCTGTGATTGTTTTTTATTTCAGTTTCATTTCTTACTCTGCTGTTTCCTGGAATATTTAATTGCTCCCACTCAACAGATCCTTTAAGCCCCCACTCACCTGTCAGCAGGTGAATTATCCTGTTAAGCACAGACTAAATTTCAGTTGTTGGAATGTGTGTTCATTTAAACCCCAACCACCACAAAATATGAAATGTATATTTTAATAGTTAGTTAGATCAATTAACCCTCATTAAACCAGTTGGTGCTTCATCAACATAAACCAAATATAATAAATCTCTTCAGAACCCCACTGTATATTGAGTAGATGCCAATTAATTAAAAACATGGTATTAACACTTTACCAATGATGGCATAAATATGTATCTATATTACATCACTGTTAATCTCTGTAAATATGTTTTTAATAAGCTCGTGGTATTTAGTCAGCATACAATAACTGTCTCATTAAGCTTAAATTAAATGCATGGTTAAGCATATTAAAAACACTTAATTTAAAGCATTGCCAACATTCTTCATATCAGTTCCCAATGTGGTTGTGGTTTCTCAGGGTTTTAGAGATTCTGGCAAAATTGGTGGCCCTGTGACTTTCTCCTCAGTATTTATTAAGAGTCTGAGTTATTTAATGCTCTAATTTTATACATACAGAGCCACTCAATCCATGTAAAGGAGACAGAGTATTATTAAGGCAAGAATACTCATGTGCCCAAGCTCTGAGCAGACAAAATGTTCTTTAAGAAAATAAAACAGGCTTTAATAATAAAAGAGGGAAAAAAAGGGGAAGGCCTCTGTTGAAATAACAATAAAGAGAGCGTTGCTGTCCATGATTTTTCATTCACGGATAGCTGGAGCCATGACTGCCTTTGCCTATGGTGCATTGCTGTGCCCAGCAAGGAGAGGGATTCTCAGCCCTGGGGCTCCGATGGATCCGCGGGGAACGACAGCAACGCCGGCTTTGTGTACCCAGCAAAGCAACGCCAGGCAGGCACAGCCACTGCTGAAGCTTTTACTGCTCTGGGAGGTCCCTCCTGGAAGCCCTGGGTAGCTGGTTATGTCACAGAAGTTATTTAAAACACACATGAAACGGCAGCTAAATCAAGAGTTTCCACGACTTCTTTCCAAAGCAATGAAATTCAGGACAAACACTCTACTATGCATGGAGATCACCACCTGGAGAGCAGAACTCTTCATTTCACACCCTGTCTTTCCAAATGGAGCTCGAATGAAGTCGTGTGTTTTATTCATTTTATTATTTCCTGGGCTATTTATATTGGCATTTAGAAAACATACGGCAGAAAATTCAAATTTACAGCAACGCTCTGCACTGCTGTACTGCCATCCATGTAATGAGCTCCAAAGGCTTTATGAACTTGGCTGCACTTAAGCCTTATATTCCACACTGGACACTTCATAATAATGCAGGAATAAATAGCACCAGGAACAACGCTCAGGGTGACCCTCTGGGGTGCAGGAAATGAGGGATGGGAAAGTTGCAGGATCCTGTATTAGGAAAGCTCTGAGAGTTAGGTGTTTCCAAGCAGCACCAGCAGGAGATGCAGCATGTCTCACCCCAGAAAATCAGAGCTCATATGAGATTGTCACAGTTTTGTGTGGTGTTTGTGAGAAGGGAGATCTGGGATTTCTGTGGCTGGACATTCTTGATACTGGCAGAGCTGAATGTCCATGGACTCCTCCTGCTGACTCCTCCCCACAAACCTGTGGGTGGGGTTTCTCACCCACAGCCTCTATTGGCTTTCTCGTCTTGAATTTGTAGCCTTTCACCTTTTTATTCACTGATATAGCATAAAACTGTAAAATCTGCTTCCCTGCCATGTGCTTCCTGCCCTCAGCTGAGGCTGCCCTGCCATGGTCTGTGAAGTTCATGAACCTCTGCAGAGTCTGAGCACACTTGGACTGGTTCCTGCTCTATTACAGGAGTCTGAGCAAGCCAAATTTTCTGTGAGGTTAATTTTCATTAATTGTCTACACCTCAGTCCAACTGAACCCAGCTAGATATTCCAGTTCTTCTGACTCCATTGTCCCATTATTCTTTAAACCAGCAAAAGCCAGTGTCTTTAAGGAGGATGATGAAATCCATGGGATGCTGGATGGACAGACAGACAGCTGGGTGAGAACTGCTTGGGATATGGGGCTTCTTACTAGGATCAGTTAATTCTGAAGATTTGTATTATTCAGGTAGCACAGATTAAGGTTTCAGTTCAATACTGGAAAGTTGGCCTTTTGTGAAAGTTTCTTTTTGTGAAAACATATTAGAGAAGGAAGAAGAAAAATTATCAGGGAAGTACAGTCAGAAGAGAAATGGGAAATGCCATAAAAACCCAGGAGATGGAATATGTTGTGTTTGCTCCTCTTCAGCTCTGTTACAGCCACTGCACTAAAATCCCCTGGCTTTGCCCTGAGAGTTTCCCTGCTCAGGGGAGGAAGAAAGATGAGTTCCAGTGCTGGGCCTGTGGCCTTGATTCCCACCCATTCCAAAGGGAATCAGTGGATTCTCAGTTACAGCAGCAGATTTGGCACAATTCCCTCTAAAATCCTTTTGTGTCTCTCAGTACCTGGAAGGGCCATCCTGGTTTCCACAAACAGGATCAGCTGAGGGAAGCTGGGGGAAGCAAATGTCAGCACCATTCCCACTTCTGTATATATTATTTTTGTAAACCTGAGGTGCAAATTGTTTGTAGAATCTCAATTACACCCCTTCTAATATTGTCATGTGCAATCAGCTCACTATGAAAACAGGGCTTTCAGAGGGTAAGAAAATCATTTGAACTTGTGATCTACAATGGATTTGAATATTCAGATAAGGTCACTGGTCAGAGCAGGGGTGACAGCTGTGGTCAATAAACAGGTTCAGTGAGACAAAATCTTTTTGTCTGTGTGGGAATAGCCTGAAGAAGAGAGGTCCTCAGGAGGGATCAGGGAGATCAAATTGAGCTGTGTCACCACTTTGTTTGCAGGATGCTCAGGGGTGATGGAAGCCTTTGGTGTGGCCACCAGGCCAGGCTGCTGATCCTGCTGACGGTGTCACAGCGGTGCCACCAGGTCAGACGTTCTGCTTGGCTGTCTGATGCAGAGCCATGGCTTGTTTGGCTTCCTGCTGATCGACTCCTGACAGGCTGCAGGCAGCCTTGAACAAAGCCAACCAGAACAGAAAAGTGATTCTGAACTCCCCAGTTCCTGGGTGCTCAATGTGACATCTCTCTGCAGAGCCTGCTGACCAGGAACAGCTGAGATGTGGCTGCTGGCACTCATGCTCCTCCGTGTCATGGCTGAGCACACAAAACCAGGACAGTATTTTAACATCCTGGCTTTCCTTTCACCATCAGTGAAGAATCTGCCTCCTAATTAACTCCAAGCCAGAGCACTGCTGGGAATGCAGTGGTGAGCACGAGCAGCACAGTTAAGATTACACTTAAGAAGCTAAGGATGATTAACCTTTGCCTAGGTTATAAAATGCCCCATTTAAGAACTGTTGCTACTGAATATATCAGCTGGATATCAATTGGATTATTGAGTGAGAAGTTATACTTGATGTTTGGGATGATGATATATGTATGGTTACAAACTGTTTATGAGAAGTGGGAAAGCCAATAAAAGATTAATGCAGATTTAAATGGATTTTCCCTCTTTGCCTTTTTCTGGGTTAATTCATGCAGATGGAAGGCAGTTTCCATCCACCTTAGGAAGGTGCCACCTTTGGGGTTGCACTGAGACACATCCTGCTGCTGTTATCAATCAAATTACACTGGGCCCAAGTGCTGACATTCAGTTTTTCATCTGCATTTCCACAATTCCTTTGTTTTTACAAGTTCAGGATACACTTTCCCGAGATTTCAGCCTGAATTCAACTTCCCAAGTGCTGACATTTAGTTTTTAATCTGCATTTCCACAATTCCTTTGTTTTCACAAGTTCAGGATAAACTTTCCTGAGAGCTACTGAGAGCAGGTTTTCAGTCTGAATTAAACTTCTTCTACAGGCACTAACTGAAGGCAAAATCCTCAATTTCCTGAGGCCAAGCTGTGGCTTCAGCCTGTAAACCTTTGTTCCACTGCTGCCTGAACAGACCCAGATTTACCTGCCAGAGGTGTCAGACTCCAGGGAACAGAGAAATTTTGACTTTTGGGCTAAAAGTGCTGCTTCAATGGCCTGGGAGCCCAACCCTGACCCTGTCACTGACTGGAGGAACTCGTGCAGAGTGAACTGCACTTGTGTTTCTCCTCACAACCTTTTCCTACCTAGGAAAGATCCTCCCACTTTGTCCCTAGGACAAACTCTATTTCATTGACTTTATTTCATAGCAGAACTAATTCCCCACACTGAAAACAAAACCCCAAAACAACCAAACAAAACCGAGCGTAATGATGGCACTGTGATGCTCAGGTGAGATTTCCAGTTCTCCCAAAATCCAGGAAGGGAAATTTTGGTTCAATCCCATCTCTGTTAATATGTACAGCCTTAAAGCTTAAAGACAAGACAGTCTTCTTTCAAATTTACAACAGCCTGTGTTTAAAAACCTGACAAGCCCAAAATGGGCTCTCCATAAACCATAGTGGCACAATTCCTGCAGCTGTAATGTAGGTTGTGTCAGCATTTCCATTATACTCTACACTGCTATTTTTCAGGGGTTTAGATCTTGGCTATAAAAATCCACCTGGGCTGGAGAGTTGGCAAGTTGGAATTTCAGCAGGGGAGTTAATTTTTTCAACTAAATTTGAAAAATAAATTCCATTAGAACTCTAGACAGCCCTGACAAGCTGTGTTTGAGGATGCTCCTGTTTGCCACAGTTCCATTAATATTTTTCAAATTTCATCAGTATTTTTACCACTTGTTTTACAGTTCAGTAAGTAGATTCACTTTGGCTGGAATGCCATCCCACCTCTGGAGTTTCACAGCTAAAATTATTCTGGTCCCATTCTACTTTAATATATATATATATAATTTTATTTTCAAATTTTTTTTCATCTCCCTTATCCTGTTCTTTCCTGAAATCTGTCAGTCTCTGGACCTACAATATTTCCCATTCTTTACCCATTGTTTGCACACACAGACAGTAAAAGTTCTCCCTAATGCCTGTGGTTGTCAGATCCCTCTGTGGATCTGCTAAAATCCATTTTTTCAGCATCTCTAGATTTGCTGCCATTTGTGTGCCTAACTGCAAGGTTTTGGGAATCTTTGCCATTTTATTTTCCTGGAAATATTCCAAACCAAGACCCACCCAAGCATCATTTAGCAGTGCCATGTAATACCTATTTTTCTTCCACACTGCAACGGTGAGAAGGAGGCTAAAAATCAGAAAAAAGGATCAGGAAACAGAGATGAGGAAAACTCTCAGATTCACTGATTTTTTCAGGCAATGTAATGCCCAGAGTGTGTTATATTTATTTTCCACTGATGACCCTTAGATGTTGTGAAATTGCCATGACTATAAAGATGGGGCAGTAATCTTAATTTTCCCCCCATTTAGTTTGCAGGAACAGGTTAAGATAAATTAGAAACACTAAAAGCAAGATTGACAAATAACAAGCTATTAAATTTCATTATTAATAATTTTTATTTTAATGGTGCCCCTATTCCTCAGTGGCGGATCATGAGGAGGGACATGGATGGAGGGAACACAACACAAACACAGAGTTAAATTGTCCCTTTTGATAAAAAGGCCACATTTCACAACTAATCACAGATTGGTAATTTGGAAATACTCCTGCATTTCCAGTGGAATGTCCAAGAAGCCTCTTGCAGAGAGGATGGACATTCCACCATGATCTTGATGCCTCCCTACACTTTTAAACCCCACTCTTCAATTTGAGAGCAACGAAGATGCTCCAGCTCCCACCTTCCATTATTAGATTAATACTTGGCTTGATTTTGGCACTGCCACCATTAGGATATTTCATTTAGATAAAGGCTCTAAATCTCCTTTTCCCTGCAGCAGCCCTCAGTGAGTCCCAGCAGCGCTGCAGGTGTGGAAGTGAAGGATTGCTCCGTGGAACTCCTGCTCTCCACTGAGCCCTGGCACAATTAAATTTGCTGTGCAAGGTCAGGATTTTGTCTCCAAGGCTGGAAGAGACGAGTCAGCAGAAACTCTTCCAGGCTCTGCTCGCTGGCCATGGAGAACAGCAAGGGAAGTGCTTGGAATAATGAGCTCCTCAAAGCCTGGGATAGTTTATGTCTGATTCATCAGGCAGTCAAAATGCAGCTCCACAGCCAAGGAACACATTTTTTTTGGAAGGGAGCTACTGATAACCAGAGGAAGGATTGCTCTCCTGTGTGGCCACAGCCCTTTGGCGGGCGTGCTTGGGCTGCCCTCAGAACAGGCAACATCAGGGTGGGATTTATTTAAATTCCTCCCAAATCACAGCCCTAGGTGAGCCTGTGCTGCTGCTCAGTGGGATCTGCTGTCCCTCAGTGCCACTCTGGATCTGGGTCAGTGTTCCAAAGCTGAATTAACCCCTTGTGTTAACTCAGTGTTCCAAAGCTGAATTAACCCCTTGCTCAGCCCGCTCTCCTCACTTTGCTCCCACCTGGCCTTTTGGGATTGCACACCACTTGTGAGCAAAGGAAATCTGCCCATCCTTCACCTTGAATTTCCAAGCAAGACCACAAACTATGTAAATGAGCAGCCTTCCTCTGTCTCCTGTGCTGTCTATATAGATTTTGCAGCACCACAGCTATATTCCATAGAGCTGCATCTCCGTTCACTTGGAACGGATGGAAAAACCTTTCCCATTAATGGCTTTCACTGGGTTGGAGACTCACAGTGCAATAAAGCTGCATTTCTCTTGCTCTAACAAAGTCTCAGCCAGAATTTACATAGAAGGCTGGTGGAAAAGCATTTAGATGATGGGAGAGGAGAAAGTTAGGCTGGACAGGATGGCAGCAGGGTATGAAAGTGATAAATAGAGAGTGGGGAAGGCACAGGGAACACGGGCAGGTTATTACTGACAGCAGGGCAGGCAGCAGAGAAGAAATGAAGTGGAATTTTCCCGGATCCCAACTTTCCCAAAGTATCTTTACTCACAGGGCTGGACTGCAGGTTCTTTCTGTGTTTCAGGAGGAAAATTAAAATGCTGTAGGATATAAATGGAGAGAAAAAGGCTTTAGGGGAGCTGGAAGCCAACCCACCCAGCTGGAGAGAGAAGGCAGAGGAGGAAGACAGGGCAGGAATGCAAAGGCAGAGCTCAGTGGCACTGCCCTCACCTGGAGCTGCTCCCACAGCCTCGTGTTTATAACCAGGAATTTTTAACAGTCAGGATAACTCAGTGCCTTGCTGAAGAGATCCTGACTCCCCAGAGACCCCACATTAATGGGGTCACAATGGTGACAAACCCTTTGCCACTACACCCTGCTCTGCACAGAGGGATTCCTGCCCGGACCAGAGTCCCTGCCACCAGCAAGGCTTTGTGCAAAGGGACAGCAGCAGCTGCTGATGCCATGGAAACCAGGCAGGAGCAGGTGGGGAGCGCTGCAAAGTCCAGAGGGGCCAGAGGGGATCAGGGAAGTCACAGCCTTGCAAACAGCCCCTCTTTCTCACAATAGCAGGTGGCTGGTGAAAGGTCGTGGTGAAAGCTCCCCTTGCCCTCAGAGCACCTGAGGTGAAGAGAAGCAAAGATCTCAGAGCTGATCACACACAACAGTTCCAGCATCAGTGGGTGGTGGAAGTCACTCCAGACAGGGGGTGAAAAGCAGCAGGTGGTGCCTGGGGCCAGCCCTGCTGATCTGTGAGTGAAAGAGCCAAGTGCCCAGCACCACAGGTCTGCTGGTCCTCACTTGGAAAAAAATCCAACCTAAAAAACTCCAAGAGAGATGACAACTTCAGGGAGCTTTAGAGGTTTGCTTCAAGCTAAATATCAGGTGAATGAAGGGAAGCATTGCTAACTTGGCACTTTTGTGAAGGTTGTCTTTCCTAAAGCAAAAAAAAAGCAATTATTGCCAAGTGAATATTTCAAAAGTAGTGACTCACCCATCATCTTGCACCACTTTGCTGTTCAGAGGTTATTCAGTGGAACTTGCATACAAACATAATCCTTACTCCTAATTTCTATCCCCATTGTAGGCAATCACTGTAGGCCAGCAGATCTTTTCTGTACAGGTGTAATGATCTGGGGTAAAGCTGCATCCTGACTGGCAATATTTGCCACTCCAGAGCCTTCCTGTGGCAAAGGAGGCTTCCCTGGAAAGCAGACACAGAGATCCTGGGGCTGGGCTGCACCCGGCCGTCAGTGGCCACCTGGAGCTCCCAGAATGTAAAAAGCACCTCCAAAGGGCACTGCTGGCGTTTCAGGGCTGTCCAAAGTGTCCCTCAAGTGGCTCAGCAGCTGACCTGTCCCTGGTGGGAGCCAGGCCCTGCTCTGCTGCCATCGTTGCTCTCACAGTGCTCTGCCATCACCAAGATCTGCTCACAGCACACCTGCAATGTTTTCCCTGCTGCCAGCAGAGCTGGAAGATGTCACTTCATTCTCCTTGCTCATGTTTTCCCCTTTTTAAAGGTTTGATATTTTTTTTTTAACCTATTTTTAATTAGCCACCATTTTTTGGTGAAAAAATCCTGGTATTTCTTCCACCCTCTCAGAGAAAGGGATTCAACAGGCCCAGGTTAGAGGCTGAATTTCCCTGCAGTCTCAGGTTCTCCTGCACTGGGTGCAGCCTCTCCAACTCCCAAGAGCTGTTTCCTGTTCCTCCTGGCTCTCCCCACATGGGAATGCAGCCTGGTTTCCATGTTTCTCTCCCAGGGAATATTCATTTCACAGAAGAGCTGTGCAGTTTGGTGTTAGGCCAGGAACACCGGTCAGAAATTGCAGCTCAAGGATTCCTGTTATTTTATAGCATTTGCTTTCCCCCTGTAACACAAGTGGATGTTGGAGCCAGAGGCAGCAGAGACCATCATCCACCACATTTGTCACCAAGCTTGATAGATAGTATTCCCAAGCCAATGCCATAAATGCTGTTTGGAAATTGCAAAGCCAGGCTGCTGCTGCTGCTGGTCTGGCCAAAAAGAATTAATTTATAATCATGAATATAAATTTCATAGATAGTATTATTGTCATTCTGCTTTTGAGTTATAGGACATATGGGGAGTGGCTTGTGGAGCCGAAGCAGTGTCACCATAATTCAGCGTAATTCCGTTGACGATCGTTCGATCCATCACGCGGCCATAAATCAATCAGTTCCTGCATTAAAGGGACAGAGCTCACCTCTCACAACTGGGGGAGGATTGGGGGGTCCAGGTGCCCCTGGTTGTGCTGACTAAGGCTGGGTTTGTGGCAGCAGTCAGCCCCACTCCATGGAAGGATTTTCACTGTGCTCCCATGGCTGAGTGATGTTTTCCCATGTGACTCCACGCAGGTTTTTTAAAAACCCCACATCATTCATCCAGATCCATCTTCCATCTCCCTGCCCTCTGCTGCACATTAAATTACTGGACTTCCTAAATGAATGATAGTTGACAAACTACAGTAAACTTCCTGTCCTGACTGAAATGACATTAATTCAACCGGAGCCCAATATATTCAAAGGTCTCTGAAATGCCATGAATTAGGGAGCAGATCTTTTCCATTAATGTGTCCCAGTCCCTCCCAAAGGCTACTGGCCTCGGGGAGAAATAAAAGCCAGCAGAGCCTCGGTGCCACAGAGCAGGAATGAAATGGCTTTGTGAGCAGGCTGCTGGGAAGGGGAGTGCAGGATGCTCAGCAAGAGCCCCCACAACCATGGAGAGGCATTTTGGGAACAGAGTTAGAGGGTTAAGCAACCCTATTGTTCCCCTAATGGAAAAACATGATTATTCATGGGACAGCCACAGTGTGTGGTTTGCCAATTACCCAGTCAAGGGCCATGCTCGCTCAGCCATGAGTGAGGGCAGTACCCATAATATTTTATTGCCATTAAGCCTCAACTTTGCATGTTTTTATATAGACTATAGGGTGTTTAATAGCCATGCAAAGCCATGACTTCCCTGCATACATTACAGCTGGGCAGAGGAGGATAAATCCTACCCCAGGCTGCCCACGCTGACCCTTCCTGCACAATGGAAAATGTGCAGCTGTGCAAAACTGGGACACTTGGAGTTGGCCAAATGGTTCTTGTGTGCAAGATCTCATCTGTTCCGTGAAAATGCTAAAAAAGTTCTGCAGGAGGCTGTCACGGAGCTGAGAGCAGGAACAGAGCATTTGGGTTGAAATAAAGATGTAGGTTTTTAAAATCAGGAAGGAAAATGACATTTTTAAATGTCCAGAAAAGTAAACAGTAATCAAAATGGTGAAGATGATGTGATGCTTCTGGAAGAATGAGATTTAAATGCATTCGCATGGTTTAGTGACAACCATTCTGTTTTGTAACTGCAGGGAATAATTTTTTGGGTGCTGATATCTTCAGAGACAGGGCCAAGCTGCTTTTCCCGTGGGTCAGGGAAATGTCTGTGTGCTCTGAGCTCCACACCTGGATCAGCCTCGTGTGAGGAGAAAAACCCTTCCCAGTGGGACCCTGGATCAAAGAACTCTGCTACCTGCCACTGTTACAGTTGGTTGATTCACCAGTAGCTTTAAACATGAAATTTTACTGGTACCTATTTATTTATTTGTACTCTGGTATAATTGTGCATATTCACATTTGTTAATTCTTCTATTTCTATGAAATATCTGTGCTTTGAGCTCTGCCTTCCTCCTCAAGAATGAGACAATTACAATCCTTGACTCCCCTGGAAAGCCAGATTTTTCTGCTCCTTCACAAAGTGGATCCACTCAGTGGTGTCAACTATTTTTTGACTTTGATAAAAATGTATTGAAAGTCAAGATCATCTCTTAATAGTTCACATTTCTATTTAATAACCTGCTGCAATGTCAAAAGATACAACCATCAGATTGCAGTTCCAAGAAGTATTATGCACTGCCATCCTATCTATTGATGCACATCAGACATGTCCATGTTATTCCATATTCTGTCCTTTCCAAAGGAAGGCTAAAGGAGACAGAGGGTGCAGATCTTGTTAGGTGCAGCCTCTGACACTATCACTATCAATTGTCTTTTCCTAGCACTGATCATCACCTCAATTATCTGCTGTCCAGCCTACCTGATAGGTTTTTGCAAACTATAACTCTTCTGTCGATGAACATGGAATAATGACAGCTCGGGGCAGATGGACGGAATACAAAAGAGATAAACCCAAAATGTGAGACACAAACACAGGCAAACATCCCCCTGTGCCTCCAAATTCATCAAGCATCCACACATTTCTGTTCTCTTTAAATCCACCTTACAATGTGCAGCCAGAAAGGGCTGAGTTAAACATGCCCCACATGGCTCTGTTTCCTTTTCCTCTTTTATTTCACTCCCAAGCCAGGGAAATGAGCAAAACATCCTGGAATACACAGAACACAGTACCAAACCCCACATTTTTAAATAATGTTTGGCAATTCATTCATGAACGGTTATTGTATCCTTAAATAACAGGAGAAAAGCTGGTTTGTAAAAGTCTGTTTGGTCTAATTTTAATTTAAAGCATTTTTTTAATCATTCCAATAAGACAAGCTTGAGCCAAGGACGGAAAAAATCAAAGAAAAACTTGTAGGCAGGGAACTGCTGCTGCAGCTGTAGATTTTCCCCAATTCAATATTCCCCACAACAGGAGGAAATGGATTTTAGTGCAATATTAATTGAAGTTTTGCCAGTATAAGGTTCATGAGGTTAATTCGAAAAGAATACATTACCAATATATTTATAGCATTTAAATAAATTAGGATTGCACTTCACACATCCATAACAGCTGTTAAATAATATTTTTATTCTATGTAAATTCTATCCATTCATCTCTGTTGTATAACAAATGACCATAATTATGGTGCTTCATTGGTAGGAAGGTCATTGGTAATCTTGCAATTTCTCATTGGTGTAAAAAGAGAAAACAGAAATGTTTGTGATGAATGTATTCAACCTTTTGCATACTTTGGTGCTTGGGACTGAGCATTAAAATGCAGCAAGAAATTAAGTTCTTCCCTTACACAGCATTTTTAATCTGGTGCTGTTGATTTGTTATAACTATGGCATTTACAATGCTTTTTCCTGGGTATTTTATATTTGCTTCCCCAGAAACTAAAAAGGTCCAAACATTCACAACATTCCCCCTCTTCCTGAAAAAGCCCCAGCAGAGCCAGATATCACAAACTCAGAAGTTCCAGTCTCTGCTTTTTCAACTTGCAGCCCGTAAATCTTAGATTATTGAAAAATAATCAAATTAGTGCTTCAAACCAAGTTGTAAAGAATTCTTGAATAAAAGTGGGACCACAGATCCTTACTGGAAGCCTCTGAATTGAGATTACTGAGCTGAATGTGTAAATTTAGAATTATTTTTTTTTCCTAGTTCAGTGTTAATTTTTTACATATTTGATTCTTACTTCCAGAAATTGAGAAGTCCATGTTTGCTGAGAATATATTTAGAAAGAGGCATTTCCCTGCTTTAAAACAGCTATTATGAAATCCTTGTGTCTAACTTATTAACATGTAGAATATTTTGTCTAATTCAACCCCAAACTTTTATATTTCTCCAGGTATAAACAGCCATTCTGGTTTCTAGTGGAATGTCCAATGATGGCATGGATTTTATAGGCAGGAAATGAAGATGGAATATGGGTTGTTATTTCAGAGAGAGGAAAACAGAAGGAAAACAGAGAAGGAGGGTTGGCCTCTACCTGGGGCATCCCTGCAAACACTGATGCTGGAAAGGTCCTCAGAACAGGGATTCATGTAATGGGAATTCTTTTTAATGAAGCTTGATTTAATCCCATTATTCTAATAAAGAGTAATCAATTGGCAGAAAATCTGAAGGTCTAGTTCAGCTGTGATTGGAGTTGGGTTGTTTTGAAGACAGGCGATACAATGGAGGAGAAGTGAGTTAATCAGCTTTTGGTCCGCTAATCCCCACTTCCTGCAGCCACTCGGAGTTTTGAAGGAGGGCAATTTGGAAGCTGTCTTAGCATAAATCTCCAGCAGCTCTGTGGCTGTCTGGGGGGAACAAGCCCCTCAGCATTCACCAAGACACGCTTCAAGGAGATTCTACTCTTAATCCAATTTACTCAGCCGAATAAGTCCCACTGCTTCAGCTTGCCAACAAATTAAAATCCAGCTTCATAAAAACACCTTGAATTTGGAAGGTATTGGCTGGCCTGCTAGACTTGAAACTTCATTTATTCTGGCTAACTTCTCAATTATCTTCCCAGCAGTGGAGATGTGTAAAAGTGCAAAAATCAATAGGATTCTATTCCCTTTCTATTGGAAAGGGAAAAATTAATGAGATAGGACACTCTCTTAATCAGAAATAAATGTTTTAATTCAGATAATGACATAGTTTTCCCTCGCTGAAGGATGACAAATGCTGGGCTGCACCCCCAGCAGAAGCAGTTTCAATTTTATTGTAAATATAAAAGGTATTGATCGGTGAGATGCACAAACCCTATTGCTTACAAAAGCCATTCAGGGGGACTGGGAAAACTATTAAGCACTGGGTCAGAAATCAATAAACAACACTGAAATGTAGCAGAGGTCGCCCTAAGGCTTCGTGGCATCTTAGAAAGCCAAGTGGCAGAAATAGTGACAGAAATGTCTCTTGTGGAGCAATGTTAGGGATGAAGGGGTCACGCCTTTAATCTCGTCGGGGCTTTGACAGCTCCGTGGCACAGAACTGATGCACTCCCTCCTGCCTGCCTTTGATTTAAATACATGCTGATTCATCCCACAGCCCAGAGCAATGATTGTTTGGGGAAGTGCAAATAGATTGGCTCAGGGAATATTGTAGGAGGATTCTGATGCAGCTCCGCTTATGTAAACGGGATTTTTAATTTCAGCTTTGCTTGCCTTCTCCAGAAAAATGGGGATGCAAAAGCACAAAGGAGACTCTGAAATCAGGATCTTCCAGAATGCATTTTTGAAAAACAAATTTAAAGAGGTGAGATTTAGAGATGTAAATAATAGTTTTTAAAATGGGAAGTGAGGAGGTTGTGCTATAAAAGTTATCCAATATGACATTATTTGGAACGGTACAACGAACAGCTTCATTTTCCCTTTCCTCTTAAAAAAAGTTTCCACTACAAAAGGTGACTTGCTGTGCCAAAAATCACTGTCTGTGCCTGAACAAATCCCAGTCACCCCAAGTCCTTGCTCTCTGCTCTTTGGTTTGAAAGTGCCAGCTCTGAGCCCAGCCTGGATGTCTCCAAATGCCCTGAGGAACCCACTCAGCTGCTGCTCCATAAACCAAAGCACCCGCAATGAAGAGACCGAGCTCTGTCCCCTGACTTTCCATGGAAGACATTGATTTGAAAGGCTTCAAGCAGAGTATTGAAACTTTTAACAACATCATTCCAGAAGCAGAGCCAGAGCCGAAAAAAAAAAATTAAATAAA
This sequence comes from Zonotrichia leucophrys gambelii, assembly GCF_028769735.1. Lineage (NCBI taxonomy): Eukaryota > Metazoa > Chordata > Aves > Passeriformes > Passerellidae > Zonotrichia > Zonotrichia leucophrys. The sequence continues at coordinate 28,646,169 of NC_088178.1, forward strand.
TAAATAAAAGCGAGTGACTGTACCTTCTGCTCCAGGAAATGCAGCTTCCCCCCTGACATGGGTATGATTATAAGATTGGTTAGGGTCAGGTTAGCCATCAGTAGGTGAAGTGTTCAGGTGCTGAGGATTTCAGTTCCATCTCACCTCAGATATTATGTCAGCTCCGTGTCATTTTCATCGCGGGGAATGATTTGAGGGCTTGCCGTGTCCCCTGTTATTGCGGTCACTTGACCTCAGATGTAACTTCTGTTTAATCCCAGCATTTTAACAAAGCCTGGGAGTAGCACACACACCACCAGCCACCACTTGACCTTTCCCAGCCTGCACGGTGCCAATTGGCTCCAGCCTTGGATTCCACTGCCCCCTCCATTTGCAACAAATGAATGTTAAGGCCTCAATGAATTGACTCACATTGGAAGTTATATTTTTTCATTGCCACAAGCATTTTCAAATTGAATCCCCTTTTATCTTTAGTCCTGCAATAATGGTATTTTTCCTGTTGCATTTGGATTGGGAGCATAGAAATGGGTTTGTTCTTAAAAACAATCTTCAGCTCTGCCATGTTCCAATTTTAATCACATGGTACAAGGGAGGATATGTAAAGAGCCAAGTGCCTTTGCTCTGTATGAAGGATCACTTTACATTGCTTAGCAATTAAAATGTTTTCTGTAATTCATTAAGTAAGCCTGACTAAATCTGGTAAGTAGAGAGAACTTCTGCAAACCATATCACATTTTAAAAGTGAAAACCATTTAGTCACAGTATAGCAGGTTAGAAATACAGAGCCCCCAGCCACACAAATACATTGTTATCACTCAGCCACTCCTTAATGACAGCTCATGTCGCACAAATTTGCTCCTAGAGGGGGATGTGGCCAGACCCAGTGGCCAGCACAGCCTTTGCACTGTCATTACTATTCTGATGTGAGCACTGCTCGAGCCAGCAGCAATTTTGGGGATGTCCCTCAGAGCTCCTTCTTTTCTAAGAGCACCTTCCCATGCTGGACAAGCCACCAGATCGATATTTAGGTGCTGCTAAAAGTCTGATTTGCTCTACTGGATTTTTCCATGGCTGCTTAGATGGAGGAGTGAAATAAATGTTTATGAATGAGCAAAAGTGGCAGGAGTTTTGTGCCAATCAGGAAAACTGGGCTGAGATCAGTAGCCTGATTTTCAAAGGTGCAATACTCAGGATTCTTTGCAAATCAGGTGTCAGAACAGGGATTTAGGAACAGCAGAGCGATCCCAAGGAATCCACCCTGGATTGGGCAGTGGCACCTGGGGCTCCTCTGGCACATTCCTGGATTTTAACTTTTGTTTTGTCCAGAAGGAGCCCAGCTGCAAACTCCCAAACTCTGCAGGGCAAACCAAAGTGTTACAGGTGCAGGAAGGTTCCAAAGTGCTCCTGGTGCAAAAAGAAATGTTTCCATAGGTGCAGACTCAGGCTGCTTTGCCAACACAAAGTGCAGAGATTGAGATCTCCATAGATATTCACCTCTCAGCTCTGTTACTCACTGGGAAGAAATCTCCAAACCAGGATATGCTGAGGTGGGTGAGGCGTTTTGGATGCAGCAGCTGCCACACACAGGGAAAATCTGCACAAGCCAGCCCAGCCAGCCCCTTTTCCAGCACCAACCAGGAACAAATTCAAACATGGCAGATGATAGGCCCATAACGAATGTCCTCATCTCTGTTACCTTCCTAAAAAGCACTGGATTAACAGACATTAATTATCTTTAAAATTAAAACACAAAATGCAGCGCTCTGCCTTGGGAGAGGAAGGCAGGAGATGGCCCAATCTGTCATTCCCAGCAGAGCCTGGCCTCCCTCCCTACCCTAATGAGAGCTCTGGGTCTCTCCATAATCCATCTTCACATCCCTATTATGCCAGGCCCACCAAGCTCTCATCTATGAAACTCTAAAAAATAATGGCAGTTCTAGCAGGATGAAAGCTTCCCGAAAATTCAGATTTCCAAGCTGGAATCCGGACTCTAAGGTTCTGAAAAACACACAGATAACAATCCAATGACTCAGACCAAGACTGAATCCTGAGGGCTGGGCCCAAAGTCTGGGATTTTCTCCTAAATAAAACCCTTATCAATGCATTAAACAGCTGACCTTTGTGCAAATTTTTCTCTGTTAAATAACAGAGAAACCAACTAGAGTTTATTAGTATTATTATTTTGCTCTTCTTATTTTTTGTAGAATTCACTTAGATCAAAAGCCATTAATTAGGATAATTTGGGGGAGAAGGGAGCATGTGTAGAACAACATGAGGCATTCAATAAACTCCTGCTAAACTGAGGGTCCAAACCACTGTTTTCATACCAGCTAGGAAAGGCAGATTTGACAGGAGAAATTCCCAATTTTCAGAACAAAGTGCACATTTGGCTGCAGAGATATCCTCTTCTATGGAGGTGTTCTCAGGCCTCACCCAGCCCACACATCACCCTCAAGCTCAGCCTTATTTAAGGTGCCAGCAATAAAATTTTCTTTCAGTTTAATGAGATTAAGGATGTCCTTCTCTCCCATTAAATAAGAAATTTTACCAGTGTGTTCTGGAAGAAGGACGAATTTAAGCACAAGCTTGGATTGAAATAATTTGCTGAATTAGCACTTAAATCTTTGGTCTTTTTTGAGGCTTTAAGTGCTGAACTCTGACTGAGCACCAGCTTCACTGGACACAACCCAACCATCAGAACTTCAAACAACATCAGAAGAAGAATTCTTCTAAAATTTTTGATTATCTTCAAATTAGAGAAAAGAGCCATTTATACTTATTATCATTTCCATAAATTCTGTTAATTATTTGAGTCTGGACAGGTAACAGTTATAAAGAGCTCACTGATATCTTAGGGGTTTCAAAATGTAACTGGTTTGGATTGACTCGAATGGAGGAGCTGAATTTCATCTGCTCACTGGGTGGGACATTCAGGAATGGTTCAGATCTGGATTTTCTCAGCTGGAATTTCCTGCGTTCAATCCTAATTTTTGCTGGGCACTGAGGATGTGCTGGGGGAGAAGGGAGGTGGCTGCTGAGTGATGGGAAACCAAACATTCAGAGAGCCCAGAGCTGCAGGGGTGGCACAGGAATGTCACCTCCCCAGGCTCTGCACCCCAGACCCTGCAGGGCACAGGGTGCCAGCTCTGTCCCCCTGCTCCCAGTGACACTTGGAATATTCTCTGATTCCACATCTGGGAATATTCTCTGATTCCACATCTGGCCCAGGTCACTCCCATTTAATCTCATTTTTAATAAGCAATATTCCAGTGGCAACTTAAAGCATATAGGCTTTAAGTGGGGCCATCCCCTAAGAAAAAAAAATGCCCGTTTTCTGAATTTATTTTGCAGGAGCTGAAGGCAGGGATCAAACACCCAAAAGGCTGAAGCTGTGCTGTTTGCCAAAAGGAGCCTCAGGAGCCTGACAATGGCTGCAAATGGAAGAAATTCTTTCTGCAAAAGAAGCTCCAGTGAAAATGTGGGTTTGGGTGTCCTTGACATTTATAATTTACAAGGGGATGATTATTAGCAACAATATCCACACTCACTTTAAGACCGAAATAGTAAATGTCACTTTATGCTATCCCTACCTGGACGTGATGCCAGCAGACATGTGAGAAATTGCAGGAACCCTGGAGATAAATCAACCTACAGCTCCATATTCAGCCTGACCCTGCTCTGCTGAGACATGGCAAGCCCCCAAAAAGGCAGCATGTTTCTTCTGAAATAAATGGGTTTCTGGGACTGTGAATGTGCCCATTAATTTCAAATAAGATGTTGTGTACATAAAGTTTTTGGAGTTCTAGGATAATATTGTCCTACTTATCTGCAGTGTGGAGAGACAGATTAGATAGAAAAAGGATTTTCCACACTATCCAATTCAAGGCAATTGCAGCAACATGTGGAACATAAATAGAACAGCTTGGAAATGTGTTTTCCCTCTGAAGAAAGTTACTAATGGGGAAAAAGAAAGTTAATTTCTACTATTTGTCCTGAAAAGATTTCAAAATAGAGGTTTACAATGGTTCCCTGTGTTCTGAAATAAGATTAAAATTAATGATTCCATTATTTGTTTTCTTCTCCCTTTTGATACAGAAAGGAACATTGTGCTTAGAAACAAATGAATTATTTTGAAGCAACTGTCCTGGACGCACAGAAAGAGAAAATCTAAAGCTCCACTTCCACTTTTTCTCCAAAAGGACATAAACCACAACTTTTCCCAACAGAAAAGAAGTTCCAGGAGAAAATATCAAATGGGCTTGTACACCCCAGGCATGGCTGTGGCACTATAAAAGTATCACAGAATTCTGGAGTGGTTTGGCTCCAGAGGGACATTAAAGCTCATCTCATTCCACCATGGCAGGGACTCCTCCCACTATGCCAGGGCTGCTCCAGCCTGGCCTTGGGCACTGCCAGGGATCCAGGGCAGCCACAGCAAATCTGGGCACCCCGTGCAAAGGCCTCTCCACCCTCATAGATAAGAATTTTTCCCTAATATTTCCCTAAATCCTCAGAGCCAGGCTTGCCAAGGGCGGAGGTTTGCAGCCAGCTCAGAGCCCTGCACCCCGCTCCCATGGGCAGCATTTCTTCCTCCCGAGGTCGGGGCTCGCCTGGGGAAGAATTACAGCTGGTGGGGTTCAGCATTTTATTTTGGATTCCTACTTTTGTACTTTCATTGTCCTGCCTGGCCCTGACCCTGCAATCCCAAATGTCCATCTGGACACCAGTGAGCCCCTGAGCCTCTCCGCTGACGAGCTCCACTTGAAACCTTTTCTACCCACTTCTTTTGCCGACCAGAATTCGAATCTTTGATTATTTAATTTTTTTTTCGTGTGAAATGTCTAGGACTTTATTAAAAAACACAAACCCTGGGTTTACACGGAGAGGAAAATCCCGTTCCCGATGGATCCCAGCGCATCCCGGCGCTGCTGCTCCGCCCGCCGCCGGCAGGAGGCGCTCCCGGCGCGGCCCGCCCGGGGCTGGAGCCGGGACGGGACGGGGGGACCGCGATTCTGGGGAGGGGTCTGGAATATGGGGAAGGGTCAGGATTTTAGGAAGGGCATCAGGATTTTGGGAAGGGGGTCAGGATTTTAGGAAGGGCATCAGGATTTTGGGAAGGGGGTCAGGATTTTAGGAAGGGCATCAGGATTTTAGGAAGGGCATCAGGATTTTGGGAAGGGGGTCAGGA